>NW_024571830.1:0-711 GCF_018153835.1 Drosophila eugracilis | reverse complement strand
TTCGATTCCTTGTTAAATTTCAACAAAACTGCATTCACAGCTAAAATTGCGAATTTTGATCATTTCTCGCGAAAATGGACAATATTATGGGTATCAAATATGCCAACCTAAATTTTCCCGTTTTTCTAATTTAAGTTACAGTATTATTGCCTATAACTAAGCCAATAGTTACTCAGATCTGGAATGACATATCTCCGTTCTTTTGGAAATTCTTGTTAAATTTCTAACAAATCTGCATTCACAGCTAAAATTGCGAGGTTTGATCCATTTCTGCCGAAATGGACATCATTACCATTATCAAAATAAATGCCAACTTAAATTTTTCGGTAAGCCTAATTTGGTTGCGATGATATCGTGTTACTTCTCAACTAAAGCCAACCCAAGTACATTCGATCTTGAATGAAGAAAACATATCTCAGTTAAGTTCCTTGGAAACCCAAAATTTCTAATAAAACTGCATTCACAGCTAAAATTTTTAATTTTTGATCCATTTCTCTGCGAAAATGGACAATATATGCCCCGTTATCAAATATGCCCAACTTACATTTTCCGATTTTTTCCTAATTTAAAATTTACAGTATTATTGCTATAACTAATCCAATAGTTTACTCGAATCTGGAATGGCATATCTCGTTCTTTTGTTAAGTTTCTAACGATTCTGCATTCACACCAAGCTAAATTTACGGTTTGATCCATTCTCTGCAAAATGGA
>NW_024571829.1:0-652 GCF_018153835.1 Drosophila eugracilis | reverse complement strand
CATAAATGACCACAGTTGTATGTATCGTGTTGAACTCGTAGTTATTGTATTTGTTTTCCAAGTACTTCTCAACACTTCTATAGGTGGTTGTAGATTTCCGAAACTATCAAAATAAATAATGTATATCGTCTCCATCTTTGTTATATGACCCAATGTGTACCACAACATTGTGAATCAATTCAGATTTATCATATACCACATTGAATTCTTGGAGAGCGTGGAAGTAAATCTCTCATATACTCCTCGAAAATTTGGTATATATATTTTTGAGCAAAGTTGAAATGTATGAAGCCCAGATGGCGCATAAAAGTTAAAATAATGAATAATATTAGAAAGTAAGGATAGCTGTAAGGACAATAACAATGAGTCTATAGATAAATTGCCTTATAGTTATAAGTACTCGTTTTGTTAAGTTGATTAGTTAAGATAAAAACAAAATTTGAATTTGAATCCGCGGGCGCGCCTTAGTGAACCACGAATGGTCACACACTGCCGGGCCGAACGGGCACACCACATAAATGGATTTCCGGGAACGGGCACACTGGACTTCAGCCACGGGGTATATAAGTGGAGGACCGTTTCTGGAAGAGTCAGGCTTTTTGCGGTGGATCTCACCCAGAGGTAAGATCAGCCCTATCTGCAGATGGGCACC
>NW_024571828.1:0-1008 GCF_018153835.1 Drosophila eugracilis | reverse complement strand
TAATGTCGAGCTAGGTATACCAGGCTACAACGAAACTGGTAGAAATACACCCAGTAGATTCAGCGTAATAGACAAGCGGAGGATCAGAACTAAGACGATAGACACAAAAAGCACAGATCACACAAAAATCAGAAGAATTGATGGAGTATCAAATAGTACAAAATGGAAATACCAGGTGGAGAAGTCAGAGTCGGAAAGAGCCAGACACACGGAGCCACAGGATACAGAGGATGAAAGTGAAACTCTAGACAGAGTGATAAGTTGGGAGAATATGGTACAGAGGGCACATCAACCCACTAAATTCAAACAAAATGAAGAAATAAACCAGATATGCATAAATAAATCTGTGTTTGAACAGTGTTTATCTTAGAAGAAACCGCAAGAGACTGGTAGAGAATACGACGCAAATCAGGGAGAACATGAGAGGGAAAAACAGAAAGAACTCTGAAAGTACTTCCTACCGCCAAGGTATCAAGAGCAACTGGATGTGAAAATCGGACAACTACGACAGACAGGAGGAGACCCAACTCAGACATACGCAATGGAGCTAAGAAAGCTGATGAGATTCACCATCTACTCGGAGGAGGAAAAACTGGATAGGATCTTCAAGAACTGTCGGAGCAAAGATAAAACTATATGCACGAAGATCAGGTTTTTGCGTCGCTATTGGAGGAAGTGAGGCGACGGAAAAGGCAAGGGACAACCAGCGAAACAAGAGGCCACTGGGCACCAAACCAGAAATCTGTATGACATGGTGAGTACAGGACATGCCACAAGAGCATGCGAAGCAGCAACCGCCTAGGCTATTCTGCTGGGTAGCTTGGAAAGAACGAAGAAGATTACAACGGACTGTTGAGAGCCCAGTCAGAGGAAAACGATAGGAAGGCTTGAGCATGTGACGCTGGCAGCTCAAGACCGAACACAAGGACCGGCGGAGGAGAATGGATAATCTACGATGGATTCCAGGCAACGTAGAGACAAAATTGCCAGATTCAGGCAGTCAAAAAC
>NW_024571827.1:0-1631 GCF_018153835.1 Drosophila eugracilis | reverse complement strand
TAATTGCACTCATAATGTCCAATGGCTTTTGTTTTTTTAATGTTCTAATGGCAGCGTTAATAACAGTCGACAGATTCGTCATCTTTACTTTTTTCCTCGTCGCCTTCCTTTACATTTCTTTTGTTTTTGATATCCCCATTCCAAATTTGATCTTTGCTTTCATAATGGAGCAGATTACCAAATAGTACTTACTGCTTTTTCACCAGAGTACTGTCTGGTGCTTTTACACACGTGACCAAGCTTTATCAATTAATATAAATGCAATGTGACGTTCATGTAAATCTTTATAAGAATATACTATATCACGCATGTTCTTACAAAGCCTCATCCAGTTTTATTTATTCCTTTCTCACCTCGTTTCAAACGTTTTCTAACTGTGTAACCGGCCACAAAGAATTTATATCCACAATTGGGCTTCAAAAGGTAATGTATTAATTAAATGTTGACAGACCTCGTTTACAATTGAGAAAACATGAATGAATCGATTATTATAAAAACCCATTATATTAGTGATGTTTAATCATCCCGAAGATTTCTCATCGAATGAAGTTTAAGCTTTAAAGATACGTTTAATAAGTCAAAAACAAAAAAATTATCGTTAAAAATATCAACGATGAAAACGAAAAAAACAACCCCACGATATAGTTCTCTCTTACCTAACACAATAAGAGCTCTATTATGTTGGACCTTAAAATTGTGGTAAAACCAACATTATGCTCAGTTTGATAGAGAGTCCAAACGGATTGAAATTTGGAAAATATTTAAGTGTTTTCCCCAAGAATTTATATCAACCTAAATATAGTACTTGGAAAATTAATAAAACCACAAAGGAATGGGATATCAATATTTTCCCTCATAACGATAGTGTAGTAAGACCCCTAGTGAAGCAAAAAATAATTTTCCTTATTATGATATTTCGGATGATAGAAGATTGGAAAAAACAAGACAACATATGATCTTATTTTTGTATGGGGTCGTCATAAGAATATTGATTCCTTTATTTAATGCTCAAACATATGCACATCCAAACCTAAACACTTCGATTCGTGATAATGCAAACTTTGAGCATAATGTTTAAACAAGATGATTTGGGCTAACGACATAGATATAGAGCATTATATAATACAGTTGAGTGGGGTACAGACACATTCGTGGAAATTTGTAAGAAAATGTTGGGAGGATAAATTTGGATTCTTGCTTATAAGTAAAGATAATGATATAGATAATGGAAAGATATAGAAAAGGTTTCGATGAATTTATTTTGATTTAAAAAGTTATTGGATTTGGTATAAAAATAGATTAAAAATAAACATTCCACAGTTTAACAACAGATTTCAATATGTCTAGATCAGTGACCTTGACTGGAATGAAATTGTTCTGTAAATACAAACTATTTTCCACCAATCAGATGAGATGGACGTTTCGAGGGTGCATTAATTGATTTTAATATGTACAATTCAATCCCAAATATGAACCCAAACAATCTCTTCGATATTGGAACTAATGTAATCACAATTCCTACTGGATCTATCGAACTAGAAAAATGATATAACTGATTATATTTATAAAAAACTTAAAGATTATGGTATTAAGAAAAATCTTTTAAAATTAAGCTTAATGTAATACTCTTC
>NW_024571826.1:0-637 GCF_018153835.1 Drosophila eugracilis | reverse complement strand
TTTTTCTAATTTAAGTTGCAATGTGATGCTATAACTAAGCCAATAGTTACTCGAATCTGGAGTGGCATATCTCGTTCGATTCCTTGTTAAATTTCTCAACAAAACTGCATTCACAGCTAAAATTGCGAGTTTTGATCCATTTCTCGCGAAAATGGACGATATTGACCGTTATCAAATATGCCAACCTTAAATTTTCCCCCATTCTTTCCTAATTTAAGTTGCAGTATTATTGCTATAACTAAGCAATAGTTACTCGAATCTTAAATGGCATATCTCGTTCGATTCCTTGTTAAATTTCTAACAAAACTGCATTCACAGCTAAAATTCCAAATTTTGATCCATTTCTCGCGAAAATGGACAATATAACCGTTATCAAATATGCCAACTTAAATTTTCCCATTTTTTCTAATTTAAGTTGCAGTATTATTGCTATAACTAGCCAATAGTTATCGAATCTGGAAAATGGCATATCTCGTTCGATTCCTTGTTGAATTTCTAACAGAATTGCAATTCACAGCTAAAATTGTGAATTTGGATCCATTTCTCGCGAAAAATGGATATATTACTCGTTATCAAATATGTCAACCTTAAATTTTCCCATTTTTTCTAATTTAAGTTGCAGTATATTGCTATAACT
>NW_024571825.1:0-2010 GCF_018153835.1 Drosophila eugracilis | reverse complement strand
CCAGATTCGAGTAACTTTTGGCTTAGTTATAGCAATAATACTGCAACTTAAATTAGGAAAAATTGGAAAATTTAAGTTGGCATATTTGATAACGGTAATATGGTCCATTTTCGCGAGAAATGGATCAAAATTCGCAATTTTAGCTGTGAATGCAGTTTTGTTAGAAATTTAACAAGGAATCGAACGAGATATGCCATTCCAGATTCGAGTAACTATTGGCTTAGTTATAGCAATAATACTGCAACTTAAATTAGAAAAAATGGAAAATTTAAGTTGGCATATTTGATAACGGGTAATATCGTCCATTTTCGCGAGAAATGGATCAAAATTCGCAATTTAGCTGTGAATGCAGTTTTGTTAGAAATTTAACAAGGAATCGAACGAGATATGCCATTCCAGATTCGAGTAACTATTGGCTTAGTTATAGCAATAATACTGCAACTTAAATTAGAAAAATGGGAAAATTTAAGTTGGCATATTTGATAACGGGTAATATCGTCCATTTTCGCGAGAAATGGATCAAAATTCGCAATTTTAGCTGTGAATGCAGTTTTGTTAGAAATTTAACAAGGAATCGAACGAGATATGCCATTCCAGATTCGAGTAACTATTGGCTTAGTTATAGCAATAATACTGCAACTTAAATTAGAAAAAATGGGAAAATTTAAGTTGGCATATTTGATAACGGGTAATATCGTCCATTTTCGCGAGAAATGGATCAAAATTCGCAATTTTAGCTGTGAATGCAGTTTTGTTAGAAATTTAACAAGGAATCGAACGAGATATGCCATTCCAGATTCGAGTAACTATTGGCTTAGTTATAGCAATAATACTGCAACTTAAATTAGGAAAAATGGGAAAATTTAAGTTGGCATATTTGATAACGGTAAATATCGTCCATTTTCGCGAGAAATGGATCAAAATTCGCAATTTTAGCTGTGAATGCAGTTTTGTTAGAAATTTAACAAGGAATCGAACGAGATATGCCATTCCAGATTCGAGTAACTATTGGCTTAGTTATAGCAATAATACTGCAACTTAAATTAGAAAAAATGGGAAAATTTAAGTTGGCATATTTGATAACAGGTAATATCATCCATTTTTGCGAGAAATGGATCAAAATTCGCAATTTTAGCTGTGAATGCAGTTTTGTTAGAAATTTAACAAGGAATCGAACGAGATATGCCATTCCAGATTCGAGTAACTATTGGCTTAGTTATAGCAATAATACTGCAACTTAAATTAGAAAAAATGGGAAAATTTAAGTTGGCATATTTGATAACAGTAATATTGTCCATTTTCGCGAGAAATGGATAAAAACTCGCAATTTTAGCTGTGAAAGCAGTTTTGTTAGAAATTTAACAAGGAATCGAACGAGATATGCCATTCCAGATTCGAGTAACTATTGGCTTAGTTATAGCAATAATACTGCAACTTAAATTAGGAAAAATGGGAAAATTTAGGTTGGCATATTTGATAACGGGTAATATCATCCATTTTCGCGAGAAATGGATCAAAATTCGCAATTTTAGCTGTGAATGCAGTTTTATTAGAAATTTAACAAGGAATCGAACGAGATATGCCATTCCAGATTCGAGTAACTATTGGCTTAGTTATAGCAATAATACTGCAACTTAAATTAGGAAAAATGGGAAAATTTAAGTTGGCATATTTGATAACGGTAATATTGTCCATTTTCGCGAGAAATGGATCAAAATTCGCAATTTTAGCTGTGAAAGCAGTTTTGTTAGAAATTTAACAAGGAATCGAACGAGATATGCCATTCCAGATTCGAGTAACTATTGGCTTAGTTATAGCAATAATACTGCAACTTAAATTAGAAAAAATGGGAAAATATATTGGCTGATAGCGGGTAATAGCGTCCATTTTCGCGAGAAAGGATCCACATTCAGAATTTTAACTATGAATGCAGTTTTTTTAACAAGAATCAGACAGATATGCCATTCAGATTCGAAGCAACTATAGGCTTACTAGCAATAATACTGCAAC
>NW_024571824.1:0-986 GCF_018153835.1 Drosophila eugracilis | reverse complement strand
GGATGTGGGACATGGCTTGCTCAAGAAATAACAACTCAAAACTGGGCAGATCCTCTGTCTCGATCAACACTAAACGTGGGGCCATATAACAAGGAATGTTACGATCAGATAAACGGGGGGTAACACTTAATCCTAGTTACCAACAGATCAGGAGAAATCTTAAGGAACTCGTCCTAAAGGACCATTTAAATGACGAAGAAAAGCGAGGAGCTTCAAATTTGCAAAAAATTTCAGGACTTGATTTTACGACGACGCGACACCTCTCACATTCTCAACACCGTTAAGCACCCCATCCCGACTACCGACAATATCCCCGTTCATGTTAAAACGTAAAAACTCTTATATACATAAGGACGGGTCCGCAAGCAAATAAAAAAATTCTCGACCAGAATATAATAAAAACAGCCATTCCCCTTGGGCGCCCCTGTTTGGGTGAGGTCCTAAGAAGTCGGATTGCATATAGCGAAAGAAATGGGGATTAGTAATGGACTTCAGGAAGCTAGATGAAAAAACCAATTCCAATAATAGTAACGACCTTCTTGACAAATTGGCAGGGCAAAATATTTTTTCCACCTTGGATTTACGCTTAGGGGGTTTACAAATTCAGATGGACTCTCGAGACATGGCCCATGGCTCCATTGAAAGCGCCCAGCTACATTCCAAGGGTGGACTGGCACGTACTGGGAGACAAGTAGGGCACATTTTGCTTGGTCTATCTTGACCGACATAATTATAATTCTCGGCTTCAAACACTTGATGGACATAACTCCCATTCAAATTACATTCAAGAAGCAAGATCTGAAAATCAAAATCACCAAGTTGAATTTCCTTGGGAAGGAGATAAATTTTTGGGAACACGTAATAACACAGGACGGTATCAAACCAAATCCCGACAAACAGTAAAGGAATTTCCCATGCCCAAAAACGACTAAGCAAATAAAATCCCTTTTAGGGTTGTTGAACTATTATAGAGGAAATTTTATAAA
>NW_024571823.1:0-14562 GCF_018153835.1 Drosophila eugracilis | reverse complement strand
AAGTTAGTTAGTGGTTTCGCGACCTTTGCATAATCCTTAAGGTTTTGCCAGTGGCTATCATAGTCCTCACTGAAGACTATTATGTCGTCGATGTACACGTAGCAAATTTTGCCAATATGTTCCCGTAACACATTGTCGATTATTTTTTGAAACACTGTTGGGGCATTTTTCAAACCAAACGGAAGGCGAAAAAATTCGTACTTCCCATTCATTGTAGATAATGCTGTTTTTGGGGTATCAGACTCCAACTTATAAATCTGATGGAATCCCGAGGTTAATCCAAGAGTAACGCTCGTGTCTACAGATTCTCCATGTGAGAGTGGCTCGAAGATTTTGAAATATTCGCTTATAAGAGCGTTTAAAGCTTCCTTTGCGGGCTCACGGTTTATCTAACAATAGGTGTACATTTAAGGATTTTTTAGCAAGAAGGGGAGTCTTAATATCGGGTGATATTGTCAAGAGATCGATTTTCCTGTCGATTAGCGCTTTTAAAGTTCTTAGGGTCCGTCTCCTATGATGCCGTCAAATGATGTTAGTCCGGGAAGGACAAAAAGGTGAGAACGGTATCGTTCTCAATCGGCTTAAAAAATTGTCCAGTTATACAATGTGTTATTGTTACATTACCCCCAGCGTACTGAACGACAAACGGTGTTGGTAATGCTGTAGAACCGGCGGAGTTCTTGGGGCTTATAAAATTATTGTTAGTACCGGTGTCTATAAGAAATTGCAGCTTGGCCCCTGTTTTAGTCCCATACTCATGTATGGTATACTAGAGAGGCGTCGGTCATAAAATTTTGTTCACCATCGTCAATACACTGTATCTCCTCCAAGTGAGAACAATGTTTTACCCCTTGCGATGAGTGTTCCAACTCCTCCCCCTCATAACTAGAATGTTGTTGATAGCATTCATTGGGAGCGGGGTCTGATGATGGAGTGGATTGGATATGGTAGAGCCTTTGAGCTTTACGGAAGGGATTTAAATTGGAGTTAGCGCTCGGGCTTCGTTTGATGCCACAGGCCTCTCCTTGACGCGAGTAAAAATTTGACCTATAACTTCGGCCTGATTGGTTTGACTCGTGCTTGATTGCTGCTCTAGCCCCCTGGAAAAAATTTTATTCATAATAAGCGAGACATGATTATTAATCCTAAGGTAGAAGTAGTCCAGTTTTTGGCTTCCCTGGGTCATTTGATCTAGTTCGAACTCTACCGTACCGACATCTTGTTTATCGGAAAGGTGTAATGCCAATACCCGTTTGACCTCTGTCCAACAGTCAACCGCCAACTATTAAAATTAAGAGACGTGCGTATAAAGAATCGTTTCACTTGCCCTCAGTATTTTCCTTCTTTTTTTGTTGCGTGGTTCTAATGTTTCAGTGTTTCAATGTTTCAATGTTTCAAAGTTCTCTGTTTTCTGTCTTACAGGATTATTATTCTAAAATTAGATTAAAATTAGTATTTGTGTCATTTATTTGTTCAAAAAGGAATTGCATGAGAATTTCCGTTTGGGCGTTGTGGGTTTTTTTTTTTAATTTCATGATTTTTCTCTTTGGATTTTGTGTAACTGTGTTTATCGGCGCGGTGGTCCGTATTTATCTGTTTTGGTATTGCGCCTACTAAGGTACGGTTGCCACACAATCCACTGGGCAGCTTTTTTGAATGCATTCTACATCCGTTAGCCCTTCCAGCAGTTTGCCAATTTTTTATATTATATTTATATTTTTTTTTCTTCAAAATAAGTTTATAATTTTGCCGCTCGCAAATTAGTTGCCGCATCGGTTATCTGTGTTTATTTAAATAAAATTGCATTTTTCACACTCGCGAATAAGCTACCCAATGGTGTGAGCTTATCGCCGCAGTGGACTTTTGCTTCTTTTTTTATGTTACTTAGTGTTTTGTGCTCGCGAATATGCCGCTTCACACGGTACGTGGACAAATCGGCGCGACAGGTACTAAGTTATTCACAATTCAATTCTTAATTTTCTTTTATTTCCACAATTCACATTCTTCTCTTTATCCTTTGTTTCTTGTGAACTTTGGGAGTACCTTTTGTATTTATTTGTTTGAACTCTGTTTTTTGACTGGTGTAGAACTTTTCTGCTAAGCGAAGTGATCGTGGCAAGAGCTCAAACCGAAGAGTCGCGCTCTTCAACCGGACCACACTCGACAGTTGCGCTCTCGATCTCAGAGCCAATACTTCGAATACCAGGACTTTATCAACTTCTGGAATTGTAGCAACAACCTCGATGCTCGCCAATCAAGACATCACTTCCTAGAATTCGACAATTACAAGGACTGTGTCATCTCATTTTTTCATTCTTACTGTGTGCGCATTTTTTGGCAATTCTGCATGTAATTATTTATTGAAAGAAAAAAAAATAGGTTTTTCTTTGCAAGTCTGTCAAAGAATTTTTGTTTAACTTTAGTTTCCGTGTATTTTATTTGCTTTTTGGCACTGGGCGCGGTGGTCCGTATTGTTCCGTTTTGGCCTGAGCATACTCAGGTACGGTTGCACACACAGTCCAATAGGCAGCCTTTTTGGGCGCATTCCACACCTCTTAGCGTTTCTAGCAGACTGCCACACACCATTTTATTAGTTTTTTTTGTTATTTTGCTTGCCGCTCGCAAATTAATTGCCGCAGCGGTTTTCTTAGGTTGTTTATATAAAACGACATTGTTACACTCGCAGACGTGCTAAAGGCAGCTGCCGCAGTGCATAATTATTTTATTATTTTTATCAAATTGCACATTGGAAACTTTTTGTATTGACTGTGTAGGCAATTTTTGCCATCGGCAACCCGCCGCAGTGAGTAATTCACCGCTTCGATTTTTGTTCCTATTTGCTTTTTCATTCACGTACACAGCAAAAGTTCTTAACGTACACAAAACAAAAAAAATATAACTGGCAAAAATGTGGTGCCACGGTTTCCTCGTAAAAAAAGGAGCTGTTTGGGCGCCAGTTATGGCCGGACTAAGTAGTTGCTATAGTTGTTCCTTTGGTTCCTGGATCTTAGTTGACTCGTCTCTTTCCGCCTTGCCCTAGGTTTTTCTATTTACGAGTTACGTTACAAATAAAACAGTGATCGTTTCTATACGTTATAAACGTTTTATTAGTTGAGATCAAAAGCCGTTTTCTTGAGTCAGGGGTACGATTTTCAGTCCCTCGCCGCAGACTCCTGGCAGGGCGCCTGCGAAACTGCCTCTCGGCAAGGGAATTGCCTCCGGCAGAATGCCGCCGTCGTTCTGTCTCTTTGCTGTCGCCGAGTAGCTGTCGTTGCATATCTGCTGCTCGGCGGCTGCATTATTGTAGTCCCGAAAGCGGTGAGGGCCGGGAGGGTTGAAGGGAAGGGGGCGCTTGGCCGGTGTTATCTTATATACTTTATAGGGTCGGAAACGCTTCCTTCTACCTGTTACATACATTTCAACGAATATAGTATACCCTCTTACTCTACGAGTAACTGGTATAATTAAACAATTAATGTGCTCAAAGTAGAGTATTTGGGGGAAGAAAACAATTTGGCAATTGAGTTGCGTTCGCACAAATAAATAAATGCATTTTAATTCTTTTGGTGCTGTTGCTTTGGCTTACGAACGCGTATGGGAACATAACATGGGAATATTCATATAGGGGTTTGCTGGCTTTTGCGCTGAGGTAGCTTCGTAGCACTGCAAAAAAATTTTGGTGCGCTTGTCGCTTCCGTTAGTATTGATTGCTACTTGGACTTGGCCGAAATCACACTAATATGGGGCTATTCTTTTGTAGTCCCTTTGCTGTGCACTGTTTTATCACTTTTAACACTTTTTTTGCGCCACAATAATTAACAACTGTCAATCAGATGTTTAGATTATAGATTTAAAATTAGATAACTTATTTTTAATCTCCTCAAGAGATGTTTCAATATTAATAGAAGCAAAAAGGAGATAAAATTCTAGAGATACTGCACATATACTTTAACACACAGGCGAGCTAGTACCGGGAAAATTGTAATCTAATCGTTCCATCTTAATTGATTTTAATTTTTAATTTGAATCATATTAAATTTTACTACATAATTGTCAACTAGGTTCATAAATCCTCTTCCATAATGGACTCATTTAAAAATCTTGTCCCACAATTCGCTACTGTAATACGAGAAGGAGAAGTAAACACTGTTACTTCAGATCAGATAGTTAAAGGGGATATTGTTGAAGTAAAATTTGGAGATAGAGTTCCAGCTGATATTCGAATAATAGAAGCTCACGGCTTAAAAGTGGACAATTCTTCCTTAACTGGGGAATCAGAGCCTCAAGTAAGATCTGCTGAGTTTACACATGAAAACCCACTGGAAACGAGAAACTTGGCATTTTTTTCTACAAACGTACTAGAAGGGACTTGCCGTGGTGTTGTCATTGCTACGGGTGATAATACAGTTATGGGAAGAATAGCAAACTTGGCAGCAGGTCTAGATGACGTACAATCACCTATTTCCAGGGAAATTCAACTTTTTATACGATTTATTACTATTTTTGCTGTTATATTAGGTGTCTCTTTTTTTGGACTCAGTTTAATGCTAGGATATTCGTTTATAAATGCATCTGTTTTCCTGATTGGTATTATTGTTGCAAACGTTCCTGAGGGCTTACTTGTAACTGTAACTGTGTGTTTAACACTTACGGCCAAGCGTATGGCATCAAAAAACTGCTTGGTCAAAAACTTGGAAGCCGTGGAGACTTTGGGATCAACATCAACAATTTGTTCTGATAAAACAGGCACCTTAACACAAAATCGAATGACAGTTGCTCACTTATGGTATGATCAGGTAATAGTGGAATCTGATACAACAGAGTCTTTTCGTGGATCACATTTTAATAATGAGGATAAATCTTTTAATGCTCTTCTTCTGTGTGCTGCCCTTTGTAACTCAGCTGAATTCAAAGGTGGCCAAGATGATATACCAGTTTTTAAAAAAGATATCAATGGAAACGCTTCAGAGGCGGCTCTTTTAAAATTTGCGGAGACAGTTTTTGGAGGCATTGGATCTATTCGGCAAAAGCATTCTAAATTGACAGAAATTCCATTTAATTCAACAGAAAAGTATCAAGTCTCAGTTCATGAATTTATTTCAACAGATGGATATTTTATAGTTGAAATGAAAGGAGCTCAGAAAAGAATTTTGGATCGCTGTGACATGATAATAATTCAAGGTCAGTCCGTGAAACTTACGCCTACTTTAAAAATGGAATTCGAGGAAGCTTATTTGGAGATGGGCGGAATGGGTGAAAGAGTTTTAGGATTTGCAGACCTCATACTTCCCAGGTCTCAATATCCAGTTTCTTACGAGTTCAGCGCAGAGCCTCCAAATTTTCCCCTAGAAAATCTTCGTTTTCTAGGATTAATATCTTTAATTGATCCGCCCCGTGCTGCAGTTCCAGATGCAGTTGCAAAATGCCGATCGGCAGGAGTACGAGTAATTATGGTAACTGGTGATCACCCTATTACAGCTAAAGCCATAGCCCGTAGTGTAGGTATAATTACAAAGCCGACTGCTGAAGACATTGCCAAGCAACGTAACGTAAGGGTACAAGATGTCGATGTCCGACAAGCTACTGCTATAGTGGTGCATGGTGGTGAGCTTCGTGAGATGAAAGCCGAAGAATTAGATGCAGTTATTTACTACCACAATGAAATTGTTTTTGCACGAACTTCCCCTCAACAAAAGTTAATTATCGTAGAAGCATGTCAAAGACGTGGAGAAATTGTTGCTGTTACTGGGGATGGTGTTAATGACTCGCCTGCTTTGAAACGGGCTGATATTGGTGTTGCAATGGGCATATCAGGATCTGATGTTTCGAAGCAGGCAGCGGACATGATTTTACTCGATGATAATTTCGCATCAATAGTTGTGGGTATTGAGGAAGGTCGTCTTATTTTTGACAATCTTAAAAAATCGATTGCATATACTTTAACTTCGAATCTTCCGGAAATAATGCCGTTTCTATGTTTTGTGATATTTGATATACCGTTAGCTTTGGGAACTATCGCAATTCTATGCATCGATATCGGCACTGATATGCTTCCGGCGATATCACTAGCTTATGAAAAAGCGGAATCTGATATAATGTCCCGTATGCCAAGAGATCCCTTTGAGGACCGTTTGGTGAATAAAAAGTATGTTTTCAAAGATATATTTTTGAAGCATTATACTTAAGCTCCTTATATCATAAGGTTAATTTTAATGGCATACTTGCAAATTGGAATAATACAGACGGTTGCCAGTTTCTTTACATTTTTTGCAATAATGGCTGAGCATGGGTTCCCCCCTTCTAGACTTCTTGGAATTCGACATGACTGGGACTCATCAGATGTTGAAGATCTTGAAGATGGATACGGACAGGAATGGGTAAAATGTTTTTATATTTATTTAATTTGTCTTATTTAATAACATAGATGTGCTCAAAGACCTACAGAGAACGTAAAGTTCTAGAGTATACCGCAGGCACAGGTTTTTTTGTGACGATAGTAGTGACACAGGTGTTTGATCTTTTAATATGCAAAACTAGACGAAACTCAATATTGCAACAAGGTATGAATAATCACGTACTTAACTTCGCGCTGGTTCTTGAATTCATCATTGCCTGCCTGCTTTGCTATGTACCTGTATTTGAAAAAACCTTAAGAATGTATTCCATTAAGTAAGTACAAAATTGTCCCATACAGCGTGTAACAATCTTTTTTTTTACAGATTTATTTGGTGGATTTATGCGTTCCCTTTTGGCTTACTTATTTTTTTTTTTGACGAGGGCCGTAAGTTTCTTATAAGAAGAAATCCAGGTGGGTGGGTGGAGCAAGAAACATATTATTAATTTTATTTTATTACCACATTCGATTTTCCACAAACATATTTATCTTTACTATTTAATTATTGCTATAGTTATACCAGTAAATTAGTGTCGCAGAAGTAAATTACAAGTGTGAAATATATTTGATCGTAAAATTGTAATATTTGCTTTATTGGAATTCACATATATTTTGTTTTTTATTTATTTATGAAGAGTTACCAAGTAATTTAAAATTAAAAGGTAGAGGTGATGTTGAGAAATGGCAATAGGGGCCTTTAGCTCGGTTTTTACAATAATTAGTTAGTTATTATTATTTAGTTAGTTATATTATTAGTTAGTTAGTAAATGATTAATTGATAAGGCATCGTTGGTATCATTGCAGAACTGACAGGTCCTGGTTTCAGCTGGGTCCATATAGAGTGTATGTGTAATTTTTGTGTGTCCAAGCCTGAACCATGTTATTATTATCTGTTCTCTACTTGTGACCGATGAGTGAATGTGTAATTTTTGTGTGTCCAAACCAGTCTGTCAGTCAGTTGGGTCAGTCAGTTGGGTCTGTCAGTCTGTCAGTCTGTCGTCTGTCAGTCTGTCAGTCTGTCCAGTCTGTCAGTCTGTCAGTCTGTCCAGTCTGTCAGTCTGTCTCGTCTGTCTGTCAGTCTGTCAGTCTGTCAGTCTGTCAGTCTGCCAGTCTGTCAGTCTGTCAGTCTGTCAGTCTGTCAGTCTGTCAGTCTGTCAGTCTGTCAGTCTGTCAGTCTGTCAGTCTGTCAGTCTGTCAGTCTGTCAGTCTGTCAGTCTGTCAGTCTGTCAGTCTGTCAGTCTGTCAGTCTGTCAGTCTGTCAGTCTGTCAGTCTGTCAGTCTGTCAGTCTGTCAGTCTGTCAGTCTGTCAGTCTGTCAGTCTGTCGGTCTGTCAGTCTGTCAGTCTGTCAGTCTGTCAGTCTGTCAGTCTGTCAGTCTGTCCAGTCTGTCAGTCTGTCAGTCTGTCAGTCTGTCAGTCTGTCAGTCTGTCAGTCTGTCAGTCTGTCAGTCTGTCAGTCTGTCAGTCTGTCAGTCTGTCAGTCTGTCAGCCTGTCAGTCTGTCAGTCTGTCAGTCTGTCAGTCTGTCAGTCTGTCAGTCTGTCAGCCTGTCAGTCTGTCAGTCTGTCAGTCTGTCAGTCTGTCAGTCTGTCAGTCTGTCAGTCTGTCAGTCTGTCAGTCTGTCAGTCTGTCAGTCTGTCAGTCTGTCAGTCTGTCAGTCTGTCAGTCTGTCAGTCTGTCAGTCTGTCAGTCTGTCAGTCTGTCAGTCTGTCAGTCTGTCAGTCTGTCAGTCTGTCAGTCTGTCAGTCTGTCAGTCTGTCAGTCTGTCAGTCTGTCAGTCTGTCAGTCTGTCAGTCTGTCAGTCTGTCAGTCTGTCAGTCTGTCAGTCTGTCAGTCTGTCAGTCTGCCAGTCTGTCAGTCTGTCAGTCTGTCAGTCTGTCAGTCTGTCAGTCTGTCAGTCTGTCAGTCTGTCAGTCTGTCAGTCTGTCAGTCTGTCAGTCTGTCGTCAGTCTGTCAGTCTGTCAGTCTGTCAGTCTGTCAGTCTGTCAGTCTGTCAGTCTGTCAGTCTGTCAGTCTGTCAGTCTGTCAGTCTGTCAGTCTGTCAGTCTGTCAGTCTGTCAGTCTGTCAGTCTGTCAGTCTGTCAGTCTGTCAGTCTGTCAGTCTGTCAGTCTGGCAGTCTGTCAGTCTGTCAGTCTGTCAGTCTGTCAGTCTGTCAGTCTGTCAGTCTGTCAGTCTGTCAGTCTGCCAGTCTGTCAGTCTGTCAGTCTGTCAGTCTGTCAGTCTGTCAGTCTGTCAGTCTGTCAGTCTGTCAGTCTGTCAGTCTGTCAGTCTGTCAGTCTGTCAGTCTGTCAGTCTGTCAGTCTGTCAGTCTGTCAGTCTGTCAGTCTGTCAGTCTGTCGCGTTCTGTCAGTCTGTCAGTCTGTCAGTCTGTCAGTCTGTCAGTCTGTCAGTCTGTCAGTCTGTCAGTCTGTCAGTCTGTCAGTCTGTCAGTCTGTCAGTCTGTCAGTCTGGCAGTCTGTCAGTCTGTCAGTCTGTCAGTCTGTCAGTCTGTCAGTCTGTCAGTCTGTCAGTCTGTCAGTCTGTCAGTCTGTCAGTCTGTCAGTCTGTCAGTCTGTCAGTCTGTCAGTCTGTCAGTCTGTCCGTCTGTCGTCTGTCGGTCTGTCAGTCTCTGTCAGTCCTGTCAGTCTTCAGTCTGTCCGGTCTGTCGTCTGTCGGTCTGCCAGTCTGTCAGTCTGTCGGTCTGTCGTCTGTCGGTCTGTCGTCTGTCAGTCTGTCAGTCTGTCAGTCTGTCCGTCTGTCAGTCTGTCCGGTCTGTCAGTCTCGGTCTGTCCTTAGTCTGTCAGTCTGTCGGTCTGTCCCGGTCTGTCAGTCTGTCAGGTCTGTCAGTCATCGGTCTGTCAGTCCGGTCAGTCTGTCAGTCTGTCCAGTCTGTCTGTCCGGTCTGTCAGTCTGTCAGTCTGTCAGTCTGTCAGTCTGTCAGTCTGTCAGTCTGCCTGTCAGTCTGTCAGTCTGTCGTCTGTCAGTCCTGTCAGTCTGTCAGTCTGTCAGTCTGTCAGTCTGTCCCGTCTGTCAGTCTCTGTCAGTCTGTCAGTCTGTCAGTCTGTCAGTCTGTCCAGTCTGTCAGTCTGTCAGTCTGTCAGTCTGTCCAGTCTGTCAGTCTGTCAGTCTGTCAGTCTGTCGGTCTGTCCAGTCTGTCAGTCTGTCAGTCAGTCTGTCAGTCTGTCATCGTCCATGTCTGTCGTCTGTCCGTTGTCAGTCTGTCAGTCTGTCAGTCTGTCAGTCTGTCAGTCTGTCTGTCCCAGTCTGTCAGTCTGTCAGTCTGTCAGTCTGTCGGTCTGTCAGTCTGTCAGTCTGTCCAGTCGATCTGTCGGTCTGTCAGTCTGTCAGTCTGTCAGTCTGTCAGTCTGTCAGTCTGTCGGTCTGTCAGTCTGTCCGGTCTGTCAGTCTGTCAGTCTGTCAGTCTGTCAGTCTGTCAGTCTGTCAGTCTGTCAGTCTCAGTCTGTCAGTCTCGTCAGTCTGTCAGTCTGTCAGTCTGTCAGTCTGTCAGTCTGTCAGTCTGTGTCCCGTCTGTCAGTCTGTCAGGTCTGTCAGTCTGTCAGTCTGTCGGTCTGTCGGTCTCTGTCAGTCTGTCAGTCTGTCAGTCTGTCAGTCTGTCAGTCTGTCAGTCTGTCAGTCTGTCAGTCTGTCAGTCTGTCGGTGTCAGTCTGTCAGTCTGTCGAGTCTGTCCTGTCAGTCTGTCAGTCTGTCAGTCTGTCAGTCTGTCGGTCTGTCTGTCTGTCTGTCAGTCCGGTCTCTGTCAGTCTGTCAGTCTGCCAGTCTGTCAGTCTGTCAGTCTGTCAGTCTGTCAGTCTGTCCTTCAGTCTGTCCGGTCTAGTCTCTGTCAGTCTGTCAGTCTGTCCCGGAGTCTGTCGTCAGTCTGTCGGTCTGTCAGTCTGTCCAGTCTGTCAGTCTGTCGGTCTGTCAGTCTGTCAGTCTGTCGGTCTGTCGACGTCTGTCAGTCTGTCAGTCTGTCGGTCTGTCGGTCTGTCCCGGTCTGTCCAGTCTGTCAGTCTGTCGTCTGTCAGTCTGTCAGTCTGTCGGTCTGTCGCAGTCTGTCAGTCTGTCGGTCTGTCAGTCTGTCCGGTCTGTCAGTCTGTCAGTCTGTCAGTCTGTCCGGTCTGTCAGTCTGTCAGTCTGTCAGGTCTGTCAGTCTGTCCCGTCTGTCAGTCTGTCAGTCTGTCAGTCTGTCAGTCTGTCAGTCTGTCAGTCTGTCAGTCTGTCGGTCTGTCGGTCTGTCAGTCTGTCGGTCTGTCGGTCTGTCAGTCTGTCGGGCTCTGTCCGTCTGTCAGTCTGTCGGTCTGTCCAGTCTGTCGGTCTGTCAGTCTGTCAGTCTGTCAGGTCTGTCAGTCTGTCAGTCTGTCAGTCTGTCAGTCTGTCAGTCTGTCAGTCTGTCAGTCTGTCAGTCTGTCAGTCTCAGTCTGTCAGTCTCTGTCCCAGTCTGTCTGGTCTGTCAGTCTGTCAGTCTGTCAGTCTGTCAGTCTGTCAGTCTGTCAGTCTGTCCAGTCTGTCAGTCTGTCGGTCTGTCCAGTCTCGTCTGTCAGTCTGTCAGTCTGTCAGTCTGTCAGTCTGTCAGTCTGTCAGTCTGTCAGTCTGTCAGTCTGTCAGTCTGTCAGTCTGTCAGTCTGTCAGTCTGTCAGTCTGTCAGTCTGTCAGGTCTGTCAGTCTGTCAGTCTGTCAGTCTGTCAGTCTGTCCTCTGTCGGTCTGTCCGGTCTGTCCAGTCTGTCAGTCTGTCAGTCTGTCCAGTCTGTCGGTCTGTCAGTCTGTCGGTCTGTCAGTCTCGGTCTGTCAGTCTGTCAGTCTGTCAGTCTGTCAGTCTGTCAGTCTGTCAGTCTGTCAGTCTGTCAGTCTGTCAGTCTGTCCCGGTCTGTCAGTCTGTCCGGTCTGTCAGTCTCTGTCAGTCTGTCAGTCTGTCCGTCTGTCAGTCTGTCAGTCTGTCAGTCTGTCAGTCTGTCAGTCTGTCAGTCTGTCAGTCTGTCAGTCTGTCAGTCTGTCAGTCTGTCAGTCTGTCAGTCTGTCGGTCTGTCTGTCAGTCTGCCCGGTCTGTCAGTCTGTCAGTCTGTCGGTGTCCGGTCTGTCAGTCTGTCAGTCTGTCAGTCTGTCAGTCTTTCGACTGTCGGTCTGTCCTCTGTCAGTCTGACAGTCTGACAGGCGGTCTGGCCGGCTGACAGGCTGACCGAGGCTGACGGCGACGTGCGCCGGCGCAGGCTGACGGGCGGCAGCGGGCTGACGGGCGGACAGGCGGCAGGCGGCAGGGCTGACGGGCTGACGGGCCGACGGAGCTGACGGGCGGCGGGCGACAGGCCGGCGGGCGGCGGGCGACGGGCTGACGGGCTGACGGGCGGCTGACCGGGCGACAGGCGGCGGGCTGACAGGCGGCAGGCGTGGGCGGGCGGCGAGGCGGCAGACGGAGGCGGGCTGACGGGCGGCGGGCTGACGCGCGGCGGCTGACGGCGGGCGACAGGCGGCGGGCTGACGGGCGGCGGGCGACGGGCGAGCGGACGGCTTGCAGGCGGCAGGCGGCAGGCGGCAGGCTGACCAGGCGGCAGGCGGCGGGCGGACGGGCTGACGGGCGGCGGGCGGCAGGCGACGGGCGACGGGCGGCGGGCGGCGGGCTGACAGGCGGACGGGCGGCGCGGACGGGCGGCGAGGCTGACGGGCGGCGGGCGGCGGGCTGACGGGCGACAGCGGGCGACGACGGGCGGCGGGCTGACGGGCTGACGGGCGGCGGGCTGACGGGCGACGGGCGGCGGCAGGCGGCGGGCGGACGGGCTGACGGGCGACGGGCGGCGGCAGGCTGGCGGGCGGACGGGCTGACGGGCGGCAGGCTGACGGGCGGACGGGCTGACAGGCGGCGGGCGGCGGGCTGACGGGCGGCGGGCTGACGGGCGACGGGCTGACGGGCGACAGGCGGCAGGCTGACGAGCGGCAGGCGGGGCTGACAGGGCGGCGGAGCGGACAGGCGACGGGCGGCAGGCGACGGGCGACGGGCGGCGGGCGGCGGCGGCAGACGGTGACGGGCTGACGGGCGGCAGGCCGGGCGACAGGCGGCGGGCGACGGGCGGCGGGCTGACGGGCTGACGGGCGGCGGGCTGACGGGCGAGGGCGGGCTGACGGGCGGCAGGCGACGGGCTGACGGGCTGACGGGCTGACGGGCTGACCAGGCGGGCGGCAGGCGGCACGCGGCGGGCGGCGGGCGACGGGCGGCGGGCTGACGAGGCGGCAGGCGGGGCGGCCGGGCGGCAGGCGACGGGCGGCAGGCGGCGGGCGGCGGGCTGACGGGCGGACGGGCGGCGGGCGGCGACGGGGCTGACGGGCGGCCGGGCGGCGGGCTGACGGGCGGACGGGCGGCGGGCGACGGGCGGCGGGCGGCGGGCTGACGGGCGGCGGGCGGCGGGCGACGGGCGGACGGGCGGCGGGCTGACGGGCGACGGGCTGACGGGCTGACGGGCGGCGGGCTGACGGGCTGACGGGCGGCGGGCTGACGGGCGGCAGGCGGCGGGCGGCAGCTGACGGGCGGACGGGCGGCGGGCTGAGGCGGCGGGCGGACGGGCGGCGGGCTGACGGGCGGCGGGCGGCGGGCGACGGGCGGGGCTGACGGGCGAGCAGGCGGCGGCTGACGGCAGACTGACGGGCTGACGGGCGGCAGGCGGCGGGCGACGGGCGGCGGGCGGCAGGCGGGCTGACCGGCGGCGGGCGGCAGGCGGCGGGCTGACGGGCGACGGGCGGCGGGCGGACAGGCGGCGGGCGGCGGGCTGACGGGCGGCGGGCGACGGGCTGACGGGCGACGGGCGGACGGGCTGACAGGCGGCGGGCTGACGGGCGGCGGCGACGGGCGGCGGGCTGACGGGCTGAGGCGGCAGGCGGCGGGCGGCGGGCGGCGGGCTGACGGCGGACGGGCGGACAGGCGGACAGGCTGACAGGCGGCGGGCTGACGGGCTGACGGGCGACGGGCTGACGGGCGGCGGACGGCAGGCGGCAGGCGGCGGGCGGCGGGCGACAGGCGGGGCGGCAGGCGGCGGGCGGCGGGCGGCAGGCGGACGGGCTGACGGGCGGCGGGCTGGCGGGCGGGCTGACGGGCGGGCGGCGGGCTGACGGGCGACGGGCGGACGGGCGGCGGGCTGACGGGCGGCAGGCGGCGAACGGCGGGCGGACGGGCGGCGGGCGGCGACGGCTGACGGGCGGCGGGCTGACGGGCGGCGGGCGACAGGCGGCAGGCGGCGACGACGGCAGGCGGGCTGACAGGCGGCGGGCGGCCAGGCGGACGGGCGACGGGGCTGACGGGCGGCGGGCGACGGGCGACAGGCGGGCGACGGGCGGCGGGCGGCAGGCGACGGGCTGACGGGCTGGCGGGCGACGGGCGGCGGGCGGACCGGGCTGACGGGCGACGGGCGACGGGCGACGGGCGGCGGGCTGACGGGCGGACGGGCGGCGGGCGGCGGGCTGACGGGCGGCGGGCTGACGGGCGACGGGCTGACGGGCTGACGGGCGGCGGGCGACGGGCGGCGGGCGGACGGGCGGCAGGCTGACGGGCGGCGGGCGGACGGGCGGGCGGCGGGCTGACGGGCCGGCGGGCGACGGGCGGACGGGCTGACGGGCGGCGGGCGACGGGCGGACGAGGCTGACGGGCGGCGGGCGGACAGGCGGCGGGCGGCAGGCGGCGGGCGGCGGCGGGCGGCGGGCGGACGGGCGGCAGCTGACAGGCGACGGGCGGGCGGCAGGCTGACGGGCGGCGGGCGGCCGGGCGGCAGGCGGCGGGCGGCTGACGGGCTGACGGGCGGCTGAGGCGGCGGGCTGACGGGCTGACAGGCGGCGGACTGACGGGCGGCGGGCGACGGGCGGCAGGCGACGGGCTGACGGGCTGACGGAGGCGTGACGGGCGGCGGGCTGACGGGCGGACGGGCTGAGGCAGGCTGACGGAGCTGACGGGCGGCGGGCGGCGGGCGAGCGGCAGGCGGCGGGCTGACACGGGCTGACGGGCGGCGGGCTGAC
Source organism: Drosophila eugracilis (assembly GCF_018153835.1). Classification (NCBI taxonomy): domain Eukaryota; kingdom Metazoa; phylum Arthropoda; class Insecta; order Diptera; family Drosophilidae; genus Drosophila; species Drosophila eugracilis. Next base: position 201 of record NW_024571823.1, on the reverse strand, counting down.
GGGCGGCGGGGCGGCAGGCGGCAGGCGGCGGGCTGACAGGCGACGGGCGACGGGCGGCGGGCGGCGGGCGGCGGGCGGCGGGCGGCGGGCGGCGGGCGACGGGCTGACGGGCGGCGGGCGGCGGGCGGCGGGCGGGGCGCAGGCGGCAGGCGGCCGGCGGGCGGCGCCGCGGGCGGCAGGCGGCGGGCTGACGCGGGCGGC
>NW_024571822.1:0-463 GCF_018153835.1 Drosophila eugracilis | reverse complement strand
TTTTTACTATTTCAACGTCTGCTTTGAATGTGAAGCAAATGTGAATATATGATTTTAAATATAACGGTCGATTTTATATACCATCCAAACTACACATAAAACTTATATACCGGTACATATGTTTTCAACTATGTGTAAGCCAATCAAATTGATCGGTTATTAACAACTCCGACAAAGGGAATGGCAGAAGCAGAAAGACATATATGACATTTGAATGTATTAAAATTTTTGAACTCTCTTCGCAGTTTTATTTATCCTCTTTTCTACCATTTTAGCATTGTTTGTTTTTTAATCAGTAGATATACTCATCTTACTTTTTTCTTATATATCCTTTACATTTCTGTTTTAAGTTTCCCATTTTAAATTTTCTTTGTATTAAAAATGAAGTTATTATGGTTCTGTTTTCCTCACCAAGAGTGTTTTGTGCTTCTTTACATGTAATCAAACCTTGTATTAATATAGA
>NW_024571821.1:0-651 GCF_018153835.1 Drosophila eugracilis | reverse complement strand
AATCTGGGAATGGCATATCTCGTTCGATTCCTTGTTAAATTTCTAACAAAAACTGCATTCACAGCTAAATTGCGAATTTTGATCCATTTCTCGCGAAAATGGACAATATTACCTCGTTATCAAATATGCCAACTTAAATTTTCCCATTTTTCCTAATTTAAGTTGCATATTATTGCTATAACTAAGCCAATAGTTACTGAATCTGAAATGGCATATCTCGTTCGATTCCTTTGTTAAATTTCTAACAAAAACTGCATTCACAGCTAAAATTCGTGAATTTTGATCCATTTCTCGCGAAAATGGACAATATTACCGTTTATCAATATGCCAACTTAAATTTTCCCCATTTTTCCTAATTTAAGTTGCATATATTGCTATGTAATTAAGCCAATAGCTTATTGAATCTGAAATGGCATATCTCGCTCGATTCCTTGTTAAATTTCTAACAAAACTGCATTCACAGCCAAAATTGTGAATTTTGATCCATTTCTCGCAAAAATGGATAAATATTACTCATATCAAATATGCCAACTTAAATTTTCCCATTTTTCCTAATTTAAGTTGTATTATTGCTATAATTCAAGCCTTAATAAGTTACCTTGAATTCAGCCTGGATATCTCGTTCTGATTCCTTGTTAAATTTCTAACAAA